>NC_088792.1:201048624-201083624 GCF_011386835.1 Chrysemys picta bellii
GACCATGGGTTCCCTATTTATGTGATTTGCAAGAAGTGTTGTTATTACTCAGGGTACCAAATGTGTTTAAATGATATAAGTGCCTTGTAAAATCCCAACGCAAGCTCATTTTCATTTCTCTTGTAATAATCTCATATACAGTATACACACATTTTTCATTAATTATATGAGTTGAATTTATTACTAATTATTATTATTATTAGATAGGTTACTGTTTTTGGGGGGTGTTTTTCAGTGTGGAAAATTGAGTGCTATTTTACAGGTTGAATGACATAATACCCCCCAAACACACAATGTCCGTCACTAGGTCTGGTAATTTTGTCAAGTGTTCGTTGTGCAACATGGTGGTGCCTACCCCTGCCCTGCGCTTCAGGGGGACGCAGGCTCCAGGGTGGCCTTGGGGGCTACCAGGGGGGCCCGGTGCCAGCAGCAGCGAGTGACCCGGCCCCAGCCTGCTCCGCCCCACCCCACCGGCTCCTGGCATTGCTCAGGGGTGGGAGTTTGGGGGAGGGGTGGAGTGGGTGCAGGATGGAGTGGGTTGGGGCCAGGTTGCTCACTGCTGCTGGTGCCAGGCCCCCCGCTAACGCCTGAGGCTGCCCTGGACCCAGCATCCCCCTGAAGTGCGGGGGCCCCCAAAGCACAACTCCTGGAGCAGTTGCCCCGGTTCGTCCTATGGACAGGATGGCACTGCTTGGGCACCACCAAAAATTATACAAACCTGGTGCCCATGCACACAGAGAATCTGTGGTGGATCAGGGACTTGAACCCAGGTCTCCCAAATCCAGGCTAGTGCACTACCCAAGAGATCATTGTTCCTCTCTCGTATCATGCGTTTTTGCCATGCCTTTAAAACAGATTAAAATGGACTTTCTGAATATGGAAGACAGAGACATACTGATTGCTAAGATGCTCTTAAAATTGTTTCAGTGGAAAGGAACAGTGAGATACCATTTACAGTACATATTTATCAGGAGAACAGAAAGACACTGGGAATGGACAATCTGCTAAGTGGGTTCTGTAACAATGGGGCTTGCCAGTGGACTGGAGAGCCTCAGGCTAAACCAACCCTCATTACAAGATGAGCCCAACCTGAAAGGTATGACCTGATTATATAAAAGGCAGTTGCAGGGAAGGGTGTGGATGAGAGAGTAGCTGAGACTGTAGGCGGCAGGAAGCTGGGAAAGCTCAGGAAATAAGCCTGAAAGGCGGCAGCTGGTTTGAAGAAGCAGCTTCACGGGGCAAGACATTGAGCTGTGACCCACCTTTGGGAAAGAGGGCTTGGAACAGTCCTATACACACCCCTGCCTAAGGCAGAAAGACCTGGTACGGGAGCCTGAAAGGCCCGTGTGTACCTGAGGACTGAATAAATTGAAACCAGGTAGAGAAAGTTTTAGTTTTCCTTTGGACTGTGTAGAATTTGTTTAAGAAGCCCAGGGAAGGTAGGGCACTGCTGAGGTACGCTTGGCCATGAGGGTATGCTCAGTAATTGGCCACTATGCTACAGGCTGTAATAGGCATACAATATGGAGTAGGTACATGAATATAAGAGTTCGCTAATACTCTTTTGTTAACCTTGTCCTGTTTGTTAAGGATTTCTGGGGTAAGGAATTTAATTGTTTATCTGACTTAAAACAAAACAAAGTCTGATATAAACTAACATATGCGGGGGAGAGGAAATGTGAATAGAGATACCCAGATGTGATGACTGAAATGCACAATCTTGGAAATACATCTTGGAGAGGAAAATTATACATTATATTTACTTAGTCCGTGTTCATTCTTCAGGAAAAAATCTTATGCTTGTCATCTGCCAACCTCTACATAAGGGCCCAGCTTCTGTACTGCAAAAAAATCTAGCTTGCAAAAAATACCCCTACATCTGGTGCAAATAGTTTCAGACTGATCATCCCAATGTAAGAAGCTTCTTAGGTGGTACAGGAATGCTCCTAAGCCAGCCTTTATGCTCCCAGTACTATTGTAGGGGCTTTCTGTCTAGCTGACATATATCTCGCTTGATCACTTGGATAGATGGTATAAAGTAGAGCAGACTACAGACACTGTGTCCGCATCCACCCAGCCCAAGATCAGTCAAGCAAAAATATGAGCTTTATGCCAACTTTGCACCCCTCCTTTCCCTTGTTGCCAATATTTATGCTAATTATGCCAAAATACTGGCAATCAAATAACTGATACCTAAAGATCAGATATCAAATAGGATTTTCCAGAACACAATATTTAAATAATTTTATGGATGGTGGAAATGAGATCTAGGTTCAATTCCCCCTTCTCTGCCAGAAGGGGAAAAAAGAATTGAACCACCTCTCCAAGGGGTACTCTAAGCATTGAGTTATGGGATATTCTGAGCTGGGGTTCGCCTGCTGAAGGTGTTCCACTGTGGATAAATAATGAAAGAGTGACTGGAACAGAGGGACTGGGCTCAGGGTCTCCCATCTCCCAGGAGGGTACTCTAGCTATTGGACCGCAGAGTCATATTTTCTCTCCCCCTCCCCCCCCCCCCGATTGTTCATCTCTGGATAAATACTTAAATAGTCATCTAGTCTATCCCCATGCTAGTGAAAGATTTCCTCCATTATATTACCTAATGCTTTATCCAGTCCTACTTTAAATGACTCAACTATTTTTTTAGCATCTGATTCCGATCTCCTTCCTCAAACTGCATATCTTTTTATTCTTTTAAGTAGTCCCACTTACCTCAGTGTTTATAATAATATTAAAGAAGACCATCTTTTTAAAGAATGTTACTGTGAAATTAAAGTTTAATCCTGGGTGTTCCATATATATATGGTATAAACTATCTCAGGTAAAGACGGATGAATCTGTTCAGACAAATAAGAACGGGACAAAAATGTTACCCAAATCCAACTTTTTTTTTTCCAGCTTGAGAGAATGTTTGGTGATTAAATATATATATTATGTTGGCTACATTATTTCCTAGCTTGGTCTAGTATCAAATGGGATAGTGAAAGAAAGAACTGCAGCATTTCCAGTTGGCTGAAATCAATGGAAATTCCTCTATGAAGCCTGTTCTCAGAAGATTTCTAGCTCAGTTTTAAAACTGAAGATGTTCAGATAAGATTGGGATAAACAGCTGATCTCTTGGATGTTTTTTCCTGAATTGAAACTCTAAAAAAATCAACACTTCGCTTTTCTCAAGTATCGCAAGAATTGAAAAACGTCTTTTTGGACAAGACTAAAAATCCTTTAAGTCTCTGTCTTTTCATGTTCTTATTTTTCAGTGTATGAAAGAGTTTATTATGTTAGTGTCTCATGCCTGTTTAGTGCAATATTTCCAGTGAATCACAGCAGATTGTAATGCTTTGGGAACTTGCTGCTCAGACTTGTGCTGGTGATTAGTTCAACCCTCTGCCCCAGCAGTCCCCAAGATCAGGAGTATGTGAAAGGAAATATATCCCTCCCTTTGCAGATGTATATATGGAAATATCCAAAAAATTCAACAATGTGTCCTCAACACAAAGTTCCTCACCATAAAAATTCTTGCTTTCCAAAATTCAGTTATCAAATTATCTTCATGAAGTCACTGGAGTTGGGCCAGCAGATAATTTAGTCACAGCTATCTTTATGTAAAGTGTATATTTGCTACTTTGACATTTGTATTTGAACATTTATGATTAACTAAATTGGACCCCATAGTGATATAGACTATAATTTTTTTAATGCAACACTTTGTGCTGTCTTGTTTTGGTTTGGAACAAAACGGACTTAAACAGGTAAGACACACTGTTTCTTTGGTTGAAAACCTGCTGTCATTTTGGAGAGACTATCTGATCCAAACTATAGCTGAAAAGGAAAGCAAGAATCCGTACTTTATGGCAACTTGACAGTTATTCACACTTCCACATTATTTTCATGTCCAGTTTGTATCATGTGTATCGAGACATTATTTTAAAGATTCCTTGGATACTTCATGTATCCTGCAAGCCCAATACTTGCAAATGCTGTATCTCACGTGGTGTGAGACCTCACTTTATATTCTCTCTTATCTCCAGGATGAACTGTTTTATTTGCTGGGGGAAAAACATATTGCCTTCAGCTTAATTTCAGACTGTGGGATTAAACCAAGGACACAAATGTAATTGGAAATGTCACTTAAAATCCCTCGGTGCAGTGACGTTCTTTAAAATTCCATTATATTCTTATGTCTGAATGGGAAATTGCTGGTTCAGGGAACTCCTACTATTGCTAGAGACCACTGGAAATTTTTCATGGAGATATAAGAGTTGCTGTAAAAATGCCTCTTCCTCAGTTTACATAGTGATGTTACAGCTGTGTTATTCACATTATTGCTTAGTTGTTACAGTCATATATTTTGTATAAGTAAAATAATTCAGGTCAAAAATATATGCAATGTACCTGGAAAGACTTGGGGAAAATATGTGGAGGGGTTTTCTATAAATTATGAGACCTCTAGTATTGTCCAAGTGTAAACAGTTTGCTAACTGGGATCAAACTGCCACCACATTATTCCTAAGAGTGAGCAGTTACTTGCAAAGATAGTCCCATTGACAGTAACAGAACAACTTAGGTAAGTAACTGCTCACAAATGTGAAAAAAGGGCTCGCAACCTGACCCCCCGGATAAGCATCTCAGGGTTCACTGAGCTTCCATTAAAGATATGGTTACATGCAGCTTAGAACACCACTATCTATTATCATATTTTTATATACCTTTCTTACAATACTCCCTATTTTTATATAACTGTACTTCAGGTTCATGTCTCATTTTCCCTTAAGCTTTCAAAGGAGAAAAGCCTTTCACAAAAGGAAAACTAAATGATTAAAGACTGAGCTAAGGAACTGAAAAGCATAATATTTTATACACAAAGCACTACTTATCTTATGCTGTTCAAAAAAGGCCTTATTTTATAGCATTAGCATATTTCTCAAATGTACACATGAAAAGTTGAACCATCATCACAGTCTATCTCCATGTGACATTTCCAAATGCTTTTTATATATTTCATGGGTCAGTTTCTTTATGAAAATAACCCTGCACATCAGCTATCTAACGATCTGGCCTTTTGAAACCAATTCAATTTATATGTTACATTTGTTGTTGGGGGGAAAAACAGATACACTCACCCATATTTTCTTTATGTATACTGGTTATCATCTTCTTAATTTGTTTGGAACTCTTTTTATTTTCCAGAGCTGTACCATGGAATACCATGAATGAAATAAACAATGCTAGCTTGCCCACCTTATGGGGTTACCCTTAGGGCCAAAATATGGCCTAGCTAACATGGTTTCACTGGTGAGTGTTAAGAGTTTAAGGAGGGTGGAAGGAAGGAAGGGATAGCTCAGTGATTTGCGCATTGGCCTGCTAAACTGAGGGTTGTGAGCTCAATCCTTGAGCGGGCCATTTAGGGATCTGGGGCAAAAATCTGTCTGGGGATTGGTCCTGCTTTGAGCAGGGGGTTGGACTAGATGACCTTCTGAAGTCCCTTCCAACCCTGACCTTCTATGATTCTAAGTGTAACCTCTGCCGCTGGACAGGGAGTGGGTGGAACCTTTAGCACTGCCTCCCAACATGCTACCATTATGGGAATATAATCTGCACTAGGAGGACTAGTACAGATTACTTCCCCACACCTCATGCATGCTAAAGTGCATGGGGGGGACTTGGAACTAGACTGTGTCACAAGTTGGTACCTGGACTGCTTCTTGTGGAGCTTGGAGACAAAGCCACAATTTAGCCCTCAATCACTAATATGGAATTTTTAAAAACATGAAATTATGTATGCTACAAGTGGGCCTTAATAAGAAATGTTGGGATCCTTATTTTAAAGCATTATTGAGAATTCAACAAAAAGAAAGTATAAGAACTTAAAAGCAGGAGAAGCAGCAGCAGAAATCCAGTCATTGAAAAAAGGTTGGTACTTTAATTGATAATGTTTTCTATCTCCTCCAAGTAAAGAGTCATTTTGTATAAAGAGATTGTGGCCATTTCTAGTGTTCTAACACTCTGGGAAAAGAGTTCAATTTTCCACAGGCCTAGAAGACATATTGTAGCTGAATCAATTTCATAGTGTCAGAAGAGGTAAAATGAAAACTCTTCATCTTTCAACATTCAAAAGGGAACTCTTTTTGCTGTTTTGTGAATAACCATGTTAATGTTTCTAGTGGTATTTTTTAGGGATCAATCCTGTTACTACTGAACTCAGTTTTGCTACTGACTTCAATGCGAACTTCTACTAGTATCCCTGGAATTCAATGTATTGGCAGGATTTCCATAGACTCATAGTTTTATTTATTTTTTTAAGGCCAGAAGGAACCATAGTGATGATCTAATCTGCAGAACAAAGATCAAAGAACATCACCCAATAATTTCCCCATCAAATCCATAACTTCTGTTTCAAATATAGCATCTCTTTTAGAAAGACATTCAGCCTTGACTTAAACACTGAAAGTGATGGAGAATCCACCACATCCTTAGCTAAGCAGTTCCAACGATTAATTCCCTTCACATTTTTCAGTCTCCATTCTGTAAAGTGGCTGTGTTGGAAAGGTGTGCTGGTACCCTATGCTATACTTGTGCAGTTTTGTTCTTTGCAGTCTAGAGGATTTAAAAACTGCAGATTGTATGGTGGTAGGGGCTATATAAATACCTGCAGTGAATAAATAAATTAAATATGGCCTATACAATCTATATGACTGAGGGGAAAAAGATTACAGTGCCATTTTACATTTAGGGTTGTTACTCGTTTTTAATACATTTGTAGGAATAAAATGTTCAGTTGAAATGACCATGAGGAATCTAACTTCAAGATAAAAGGACTTACAATTGTTATCCGCACCAAAAGTAAAATCCCTGCAAACTGCATGGAAACTTTTTAAAGACACCATAATAGAGGCTTAACTTAAATGTATACCCCAAATTAAAAAACATAGTAAGAGAACCAAAAAAAAGCCACCGTGGCTAAACAACAAAGTAAAAGAAGAAGTGAGAGGCAAAAATGCATTCTTTAAAAAGTGGAAGTTAAATCCTAGTGAGGAAAATAGAAAGAAGCATAAACTCTGCCAAATGAAGTGTAAAAATATAATTAGGAAGGCCAAAAAAGAATTTGAAGAACAGCTAGCCAAAGACTCAAAAAGTAATAGCAAGGTTTTTTTTAAGTACAGCAGAAGCAGGAAGCCTGCTAAACAACCAGTGGGATCACTGGACAATCGAGATGCTAAAGGAGTACTCAAGGATGATAAGGATGATAAGGTGGAGAAACTAAATGAATTCCTTGCATCAATCTTTACAGTTGAGGATGTGAGGGAGTTTTCCAAGCCTGAGCCATTATTTTTAGGTGACAAATCTGAGGAACGGTCCCAGATAGAGGTGTCATTAGAGGAGGTTTTGGAATGAATTGATAAACTAAACAGTAAGTCACCAGGACCAGATGGTATTCATCCAAGCATTCTGAAGGAACTCAAATGTGAAATTTCAGAACTACAAACTGTAGTCTGTAACCGATCATTTACATCAACTTCTGAACCAAATGACTGGAGGATAGCTAATGTGCTGCCAGTTTTTAAAAAGGGCTCCAGAGGTGGTCCAGACAATTATAGGCCGGTAAGCCTGACTTCAGTACGAGGCAAACTGGTTGAAACTATAGTAAAGAACAAAATTGTCAGACACATAGATGAACATAATTTGTTAGGGAATAGTCAACATGGTTTTTGTAAAGGGAAATTATGCCTCACCAATCTACTAGAATGCTAGAGGGGGTCAACAAGCATGTGGACAAGGGGGATCCAGTGGATATTGTGTACTTAGATTTTCAGAAAGCCTTTGACAAGGTCCCTCACCAAAGGCTCTTAAGCAAAGTAAGCAGTCATGGGATAAGAGGGAAGGTCCGCTCAGGGATTGGTAATTGGTTAAAAGATGGAAACAAAGGGTAGGAATAAATGGTAAGTTTTCAGAATGGAGAGAGGTGTCCTCCACGGCTCTGTACTGGGACCAGTCCTATTCAACATATTCATAAATGATCTGGAAAAAAGGGGTAAACAGTGAGGTGGCAAAATTTGGAGATGATACAAAACTACTCAAGATAGTTAAGTCCCAGGCAGACTGCAAAGAGCTACAAAAGGATCTCTCAAAACTGGGTGACTGGGCAACAAAATGGCAGATGAAATTCAGTGTTGATAAATGCAAAGTAATGCACATTGGAAAACATAATCCCAACTATACATATAAAATGAGGGGTCTAAATTAGCTGTTACCACTCAAGAAAGAGATTTGGAGTCATTATGGATAGTTCTCTGAAAACATCCACTCAATGTGCAGCGGCAGTCAAAATAACAAACAGAATGTTGCGAATTATTAAGAAAGGGATAGATAATAAGACAGAAAATATCATATTTCCTCTATATAAATCCCTGTTATGCCCACATCTTGAATACTGTGTGCACAGGTGGTGACCCCATCTAAAAAAAGATATATTGGACTTGGAAAAGGTTCAGAAAGGGCAACAAAAATTATCAGGGGTATGGAGCATCTGCCATACGAGGAGAGATTAATAAAACTGGGACTTTTCAGCTTGGAAAAAAGATGACTAAGGGGGGATATGATAGAGGTCTATAAAATCACAACTGGTATGGAGAAAGTAAATAAGGAAGTGTTATTTACTCCTTCTCATAACATAAGAACTAGGGGTCACCAAATGAAATTACTAGGCAGCAGGTTTAAAACAAACAAAAGGAAGTAATTTTTCACACAACGCACAGTGGAACCTCTTGCCAGATGATGGTGTAAAGGCCAAGACTATAAGAGAGTTCAAAAAGAACTAGATAAGTTCATGGAGGATAAGACCATCAATGGCTATTAGCCAGAATGGGCAGGGATGGTGTCACTAGCCTCCGTTTGCTAGAAGCTGGGAATGGGCGACAGGGGATGGATCACTTGATGATTACCTGTTCTGTTCGTTCCCTCTGGGGCACCTAGCATTGGCCACTGTCGGAAGACAGGATGCTGGGCTAGATGGACCTTTGGTCTGACCCAGTATGGCTGTTCTTATGTTCTTATCTTATTTATCCAGAGCAGCAGGATGTGAGCTGTTCCTTAAGGGAATTAGGAAACAATAGAACAAAGTTGATTTAGCAGAGGAATTTTAGCCTTGATAGAATTGAATTTTCCTAATAATAAATGCATAGGGCTAACGCTTCTTCACACCAAAGTCAAATATTGTGTTTCTATTGACTTTAATGGGAATTGGATTTGACTTATAGCATGCAATAATTCCATATCAAACACAAAAACATTTTTAAGTTACAACGTCAAACATTCAAAAGTGAGAAAATGCTAAAACTAAAGTTGCCTCTGCAAAAAGAGTTTGTGAGCAAATAATTAAGGATTGTATCATAATGTACAAGGGGACAGAATTGAGGTTGTTTGGGCAACCTTATTTCTGGCATTTCTTAACTTGATTTTGCATCCTTAAAGACAAACCAAAAAAAAAAAAAAAAGGTAGATTTTTAAAATTCCTTACGCGATTTAAAAAAAAAAGAAAAAAAATCACTTGGTAACAACTTCCCACATGAGTCATTAGCAGGGTTTGATTTACCACTTGACCTAAATGAGTAATAACTCAATCAACTGATAGAAATAGGATGTTATGATCTGTGTACATCAGTCATTTGAAGGGGAAATGACACATATTTTGCCAGTTGGTCACACAGTTGTTTGCTAGACACCAGCACAATGCTGAGAATCTGGATTCCTGGAGTCTATTCCTGGTGCCTAAAGAGTGATATAGTGGTTAGAGCATAGAGTGAGAGTTATGGATTTTATAAGCTTCATTAACAAAAAGCATTCATTTACTCAGGCCTTATTCATTTGTGTCTTTCAAAGGAAGTATGTAGGAGTAATCCCCTTTTAAAGACACCAGAGCTAAATGCATAGATTTCTCATATTCATTCCTATAGGCAATATGTTTAAAGGAATGACATATAAGTCTGCCATATTAGAAACTTGGGTTGTATTTCCAGTTCTGCCCAGTGCAAGATCTTCTGCAAGCTCTCTAATCCTCAGCTACTTTCTCTGTAAAATGGGGAATGTGATGTTATTCCTAATATAGGGGCATGAGGCCCTATCCAGTAATAAGGGTTGTGATTAATGCTAGTAACCTGGGGTCTTGGATCCAAGTCCAGTGCATCTTCTTCTAGGCCAAAGATTATTTTCTTGGGATAAAGGTGTTGGGAGAATAGCAGTAAGTGGAGAAGGAGGTAATATTTGGTTGAACTGTCCTCCTGGCTAGAGCTCTAGCTTTGTGTAGTGTAGGTATTCACTAAGGAAGGCTCTGTGAGGTCTGGGAACAAGGTGCAGTGCAGTTGTAACATTCACAAAATGAAGGGACAAGTGTGGAACAAGCTCTACTGCACATGTGGAAATGAGATTTTCTGTGGCATATAACCCTGACAGATCTCCATGGTCTTTCTTGGGGACAGAATGAATCTCTCCAGTCTCAGCATTGCCCCCTTGTAAATTTCAAATTCCTGCTTCAAACCACATAGGCTCTAAAGAGGTTTGCAAAACTCCTTATATTGCACTAATCACATTCTTGGTAATGGCCAAACATTTTTTGATCAAACCTAATAAAATAAAGTAAAATTGAACTTGAGACAGAGACTACACATGGAAAATGTCAGCCCAAATAGTTAAAATTTGTTAAAGTTACACGCAACTGAAAGCACAGCATTAAAATGAAAAGTGATCGGCAACCTTAACTATAAGCATCAATCCAGCTCCAACTATTAAACATAACATATATTGACTTTTTATTGAATATAAGTGAATATCAAGATTTATTGATCTTGGTCAATATTTACTGATAGTTTATTGATCTGAGTGGTAGTCACTGAAATAGGAAGTCATTATTGTGAGATAGTTTCTGAAAACTCTAAACATTGGTCTGCACACATACGAAATCAATACTAGCATTTCATAGAATATCTGACATAGCTAAAAATAGTTTAAATTGCAGTTCTAATAGTAATCCAAATGTACTGATTTGTTTTATCCTATTCTATTATGTATGGGTCTCCTCAGTGTATTGTGATACCCCAAGTGATATTAAACTCTTTCCACTCCTCCCTTAATTAAAAACATCTCCATGCATGGATTTCATTGTCCATTAGTTGGTCATAATTCTGATGAATTAATTAATGTCAGAAAAGGCAATAAAAACAGAACTCTATAGGCACACATACACCACAATATCTGTCTGGTTCAATCACGTTCAACAGAGATATGCTAAACTTTTTAAAATACATCTCTGCAATCATAGTTGGTTGAGTGCACAGACCAAATTCTGTATTTAGTTATACTAGTGTGCATCTTAAATGATTTCACTGAAACTAAGTGAATTTTTGTATATGAGAGCAGAATTTGTCTCCAAGTTACCATATATTACAGTGGTGAAATAATCACCCATATCTGTTTCATAGAACAAGGATGTTTAAAGTTCAACACACTGGTATATATTTTGTATTGAAATGATAATTTTTCAACTGTTAAATACCTCTTTTTTTCTGATTGTTTTCTTTAGTCCAGTCTAATCTCAGAAATGTTGTACATAAAAGAAAAACAAAATACCCCACCAATATTCTTGGAAATTTTACTTCTCCTGGCTAATAGTAGATTTACAAAGGAAAGCTCAGTTACAATATATTTATGGTATACTGCACTAATGTTTGAACAATCTTATTTTTCTGGCAAGCACCATTTTACATGTGAGATCTAATAAAAGCACAGGAATAACTTTCTGCAGCCTGAAAGGCATTCTGATTGTCAGATATAGGATTATAAAGTGAAATAGGATCAGATATGTGCATGTACAGCATAAGAAACTAAAAAGTTTCTTATTGCTGCAGTAGGATGCTGAATTGTGGAACTGATAACACTTCTCAGTCTTTCTGCAAGACAACAGGAAGCTTTTCTCTCATCTCTATAGGGTCACAAAAATTGTGAACACATTAAATGAAAATCTCCTGGATGACTATGGAGTAGATGATGTTTTCATAAATTGTCAGGAGAGGATGCCTTGCAGGAACACAGATTGATAATCAGCAGGAGAATTCTAACATGCAAGATACGCAAAACAAGTGTAGTAAATGATTCAATCAGGTGAATCAGAGTAAATAAAGTTAAGTTTCCAACAATTACAAGATTTCGAGTATGTTTTGAGAAAACAGTACTGAAGCAGAGCCCTGCTACTGAAGGGTTTTTGAGTGGCTTCTGGTTTTGCCTTTATAGGTCTTTCAAATGTACACTAGAGGCACCCAGTTGAACCTTTTTTATTTGATTGGTACAGATAATGAAGAAAAAATATCACAAACTTACCTGTGAGACTTCCGGCCCCTCCTAGCCTTAAAGGAATGGGTAGTATAAAATCAGTTTAAACATCTGATGGAGAAAAGGAAGGAGTTCTTTTTTAACTTCTCAGCCTCCTCCTCAGAAAATTTGAGAAGTTACAGCTTCCTGCCAGTAAAAGACACTTATGCTTTTAGTTTTGAAAACTCACAGTATGTCACTGCTTACTGCGTGCTATTTTCAGTGCCGGGAGTAAAACTATGAACACAGGCACTTTTGTGCTAAACATCATAAGGCCCCTCTGAAGTTCACCGAGAGTCCAGAATTAAAATGCAGAAGGATCCAGCAAGTAAAATACAAGCTTGTTATTTTCTATTTTCTAGTGGAAAAATAAAGTACTTCTTGGCATGTAACTGAAGTGGTAAGAAGGTAATTCATCTTGCATGAGAGTATTTCACAAGTGAAAGGGACATGCCGTCTGTTTAGAGAGTAATCGGGAAGCAAATGATAAATTTAGAGCAGTCACAAAAATTATATAAAAGAGGAGAGGGTTTCAGCAGTCTGTGTTTTGCTCTCCAGCAATGACTTTACTGAATCTTTTCCTTATTTCTGAACAGAAATGGTACTGTAAGGAAACCATATCCATAGTATAGCTTTATGTCTTGTCTCATGTTTTCTGACACTTTATGAACTGACTCATTTTATCCTCCTTGTAACTGACTAATAAAGCTAATTTTGACCCTTAGTTTTCACAAAAAAGAAACCAAAACAAACCTTAGTCTACCATAAAAGAGAATATAATTTGGGATGTTAAATTATTAAAAAAAATAATTGCACTTAATTGTGAGATTAAAATATAGTAGTGATTAATCAGTTTTAATTGTACTATTAAACAATAACAGAATACCAATTTCAATTTATTATGCATGTTTTTGGATGTTTTCTACATTTGCAAATATATTGATGTCATGGCAGGGGTCTACTGTAAAGCACCTAACCAGGAAGATGAGAAGCATGAGGCTTTTCTTAAATCAACTAACAAAATCATCCAAAGCACGGGACTTGGTGTTGATAGGGTATTTTAACTGCACAGACAGCTGATACGGCAGGGTAGATTATCCAAACCAGCTCTTGGAATGCATTGGAGATAACTTTTTTTATTACAGATGATGGAGAAAGTGACTATGGGTGAGGCTCTTCTAGATTTGATTCTGACAAAAAGGGGAACTAGTTGAGAATTTGAGGGTGGAAGGCAGCTTGGGTGAAAGTGATCACGAAATGATAGTGTTAATGATGCTACGGTATGGTAAGAGGGAAAGCCGCAGAATACAAACAATGGACTTCATGGATGCAGACTTTAGAAAACTCAGAGAATTGGTAAGTTCCTGTGTGAATCAAGTCTAAAGAAAAAAGTTCTGGAGAGTTAGCATTTTTTAAAGACACATATTATTAAGGGAATAAAAGCAAACTATCCCAATGTGTAAGAAAGATAGGTTATATGGTAAGAGACCACCCTAGCTTCACCAGGAGATCTTCAACCACCTGAAATACAAAAAAGAGTTATACAAAAAAATTGAAACTAGGTCAAATTATGAAGGATGAATATAAAGAAACCCACCCCCTGAAGCATGTAGGGACAAAATTAGAAAGGTGATTAAATTAGCTAGGGACATATGAGATAAAATTAGCATGAAAACATTTTACAAATACATTAGAAGCAAGAAGAAGACCAAGGGCAGGGTAGGCCATTAGTATGAGGAGAGAAAGATGATAACAGAAGACATAGCAATGGCCAAAGACTTAAATGCCTTTTTTTGTTTCAGTTTTCACCAAAAACTTTAGCAGTGATCAGATGATAGTGCAGTGAACATCAGTGTAAAAGGGGTAGAATCTGAAGCTGAGATAGGGCAGGAACAATTTAAGAATTACTTAGACAAGTTAGATGTGTTCAACTCGGCAGGACCTGATTAAATACTTCCTAGAATACTTAATGACCTGGCTGAAGAGATCTCTGAGCCATTATTGATTATCTTTGAGAAATTGTGGAGGACAGGAGAGATACCAGAGAACTGAAAAAGGACAAATCTCATACCCTATCTATAGAAAGGGGAATAAGGACAACCCAGGGAATTATTGGTACCCATAAACATAATGGAGCAAATAATCAATCAATTTGTAATAACCTAGAATATAAGGTGATGAGTAACAGTCAACATGGTTTTGTCAAGAACAAATCATGTCAAACCAACCTAATATCCTTCTCTGACAAGGGTAACAAGCCTCGTGGATGGGTGGGGGGAAGCAATAGATGTGATATATCTCAACTTTAGAAAGGTTTTTGATACTGTCTCACTTGAACTTCTCATAAACAAACTAGGGAAATACACCCTAGATGAATTTACAATAATGTGGGTGCACAGCTGGTTGGAAAACTGTACGCAGAGTAGTTATTAATGATTCACAGTCAAGATGATTGTGTCTAGTTTAATTCAATACCTGCATCAATGATTTGGATAATGACAGAGTACACTCATAGATCCTGTGGATAATGCCAAGTTTGGAAGGGTTGCAAGTGCTTTGGAGGACAGGATTAGAATTCAAAATGATCTTAAACTTGAGAAATGGTTTGAAATAAATAAGATGAAATTCAGTAAGGACAAGTACAAAGTACTATACTTAGGAAGGAATAATCAATTGCACCAATATAAAATAGGAAATGATGCCTAGGAAGGAGTACTGCAGAAAAGGATGTGGGGGTCGGGTGACCAGATGTCCCAATTTTATAGGGACAGTCCCGATATTTGGGACTTTGTCTTGTATAGGTGCTTATTACCCCTCATGCCCTGTCCAAATTTTTCACATGTACTATCTGGTCACCGTATCTGGGGTTATAGTGGATCACAAACTAAACTAAACATGAGTCAACAATGTCACACTTGCCACACACAAAGGCGAACATCATTCTAGGATGTTATACCAGGAATGCTGTGAGCACATATAAGGCCTCAACTGGAGTACTGTGTCCAGTTCTGGGCACCACACTTCAGGAAAGATGTGGGCAAATTGAAGACAGTCCAAAGGAGAGCAACAAAAATGATTAGAGGTCTAGAAAACATAACCAAAAAGGGAAGAATTGAAAATATTGGATTTGTTTAGTCAGAATAAGAGAAGATCGAAGGGGGAATATAACAGTCTTCAAGTACATTATAAAGAGGAGCGTAATAAATTGTACTTCTTAACCACTGAGGACAGGACAAGAAATAATGTTCTTAAACTGCAGCAAGAGAGATAAAGGTTAGACATTAGGCAAAACTTCCTTATTGTTAATCATTGGAACCAAATATTGTGGAATGTCATTTATATTAAATTTTTATGGACAGGTTAGACAAATAGCTTTCAGGGATGGTCTAGATTAGTGTTTAACAAACTTGGGATGCCGCCTGTGTAAGGAAAGCCCCTGGTGGGCTGGGCCGGATTGTTTACCTGCCCCGTCGGCAGGTTCGGCCAATTGCGGCTCCCACTGGACGCGGTTCGCTGCTCCACACCAACGGGAGCTGCTCGAAGCGGCGGTCGGTATGTCCCTTGACCTGCGCCACTTCCCACAGCCCCCATTGGCCAGGAGCAGCAAACTGTGGTCAGTGGGAGCCGTGATCGGCCAAATCTGCGGACAGGGCAGGTAAACAAACCGGCCTGGCCTGCCAGGGGCTTTCCCTACACAAGCGGCATCCCAAGTTTGGGAAACACTAGTCTAGATAATACTTAGTCCTGTCTCAGTGCAAGAGACTGGAGTATATGACCTATCAATCTCCCTTGCTGTCCTACATTTCTATAGTTTCTATGATTGTCTAATTTGACTGATATAGTTATTTGGGCATTTGATGCATTGGATGAGGTACACCAAATGTTGTGACAGGCACATGTCAGATGCATAAATCTTGAAAGGTGTGTGGTAGGGGGTACTGATCATAGTAGCAGTTGAGATTAGGGCTGTCAATTAATTGCAGTTAACTCACACAATTAATTCAAAAAAATTAATCGTGATTAAAAAAAATAATCCTGGTTTATCACACTGTTAAACAATAGAATACCAATTGAAATGTATTAAATATTTTTGGATGTTTTCTACATTTTCAAATATATTGATTTCAATTACAACACAGAATACAAAGTGTACAGTGCTCACTTTATATTTATTTTTTATTACAAATATCTGCACTGTAAAAAACAAAAGAAATAGTATTTTTCAATTCACCTAATACAAGTACTGTAGCGCAATCTCGTTATCATGAAAGTTGAACTTACAAATGTAGAATTATGTACAAAAAAAACCCTGCATTCAAAAATAAAACAAAAATAAAACTTTAGAGCCTACAAGTCTACTCAATCCTACTTCAACCAATCGCTCAGTAAAACAAGTTTGGTTAAAATTTGCAGGAGATAATGCTGCCCACTTCTTGTTTACAATGTCACCTGAAAGTGAGAACAGATGTTCGAATGGCACTTTTGTAGCCAGCGTTGTAAGGTATTTACATGTCGGATATGCTAACATTTGTATACCCCTTCATTCTTCGGCCACCATTCCAGAGGACATGCTTCCGTGCTCATGATACTCGTTAAAAAACAAATGCATTAATTACATTTGTGACTGAACTCCTTGGGGGAGAATTGTATGTCTCCTGTTCTGTTTTATCTGCATTCTGCCATATATTTCATGTCATAGCAGTCTCAGATGATGACCAGCACATGTTCATTTTAAGAATCCTTTCACAGCAGATTTGACAAAACATAAAGAAGGTACCAATGTGAGATTTCTAAAAATAGCAATATCACTCGACCCAAGGTTTAAGAATCTGAAGTGCCATCCAAAATCTGAAAGGGACAAAGTGTGGAGCATGATTTCAGAAGACTTAAAAGAGCAACACTCAGATATGGAAACTACAGAACCTGAACCACCAAAAAAGAAAATCAACCTTCTGCTGGTGGCATCTGACTCAGATGATGAAAATGAATATGCATCGGTCCGCTCTGCTTTGGATCATTATCGAGCTGAACCCGTCATCAGCATGTCCTCTGGAATGGTGGTTGAAGCATGAAGGGACTGATAATCTGATATTTGCACTATGAGATTACTCACTTAAATCACATGGGACTGTTTTTATTTCCTGATCAAATGACCTGACTTTTACATGTCCTCCTTGAAAAAAGGTAGGGACATGTCTGTGGATTTTTTACATTAACTAGTTAATTGCTAACTCTTCATCTGAGGACCAAGAAGTTGCTCAGGATTTAATAGATTTCTTCTTGAATTTGGCAATCCCATATTTTGCAGGTTCCTCATTAGAAAATGAGATTACAGGATGCCTACGCTGGACTTGGCATAAGATTTCTTCTTCACCATGTAGCTCAGAAAAGTTACTTTTGACTGATGTCTCGCTTGAAGATGATCAGGAGGTTACAGGTTTTCTGTTGATATGCTTAGGTTCCCCTCTAGCATTTAATTTGACCCATTGAGCACATGCTAAAATACAACTTGCTTTGTCCGAACTAGAATTCAGAGCATGTTAGAGTAAGTTAACTAACATTATCTAACATCACACCTTTAAATCCTGGTCTAGCCTAAGTTTTAAAGTCAGATTTTCCTTCTTACCTCTGAAGTGGTAATTCTCGGAAGGAGTTGTAACTTCCTAAGAAATGTGAATCTGCATCAGGGTCAGAGCATGTGCATAGGTGCTAAATACCATCTGACAACACAGACTTTTTGGAAATTAAGATGTCTGTCTCCAGGACTATCTGTCAGATCACAGCACTTTCTTAAAGAATAAAGTGAGAGGTCTAGCCTCTAGCAGAGGACCTGAAGGGCAACACATGTAAGACTATGCTTTGAAAGCCCTCTTTCTGTATCTGCGAAGAGTGGAGATATATGGATGGCACTACAGTGGGATGATTAGATTTGCGACAATAGAAAGACTTTTGCTCTTATTATTTGTGTCATCCTTCATTATTTCTCCAATGGAGATGAAGCTTAACTCAACAGGACAGAACCAGCAATAACAACATAGAAGTAGGCAGAACACAGCAATATGCTCACTCACTGAGGAGATGGGAAACGGCTGTGGACAGAATCTGGTGATGGGAAATTACCTAAGCTATCTACACAGACCTGCAGCCAGGAGCCTAAGTTGCTGTGCACTGTCGCAGTTCAGGGCACCTCTATCTGTATTTCCCCTTTGTGGTTCAGCAAGGGCACCCAGTCTGTCTTCTGGCTCCCTAGTCATTGCCTTTCTTGGGTAGAGACTCATGTGTCTCTTCCTAGACACTACAGTGCTAATAAGTGATGGTCACATAACCACCACCCTATACCAGAAATCTACTGACCACTATACTTAACTACATGCCTCCAGCTTTATCCAGACCACATCACATGATCCATTGTCTACAGCCAAGCTCTAAGATACAACCGCATTTGCTAAGATCCCTCAGACAGAGACAAACACCTACAGAATCTCTATCAAGCGTTCTTAAAACTGCAATACCCACCTGGTAAAGTGAAGAAACAGACTGACAGAGCCAGAAGGGTACTGAGAAGTCACCTACTACAAGACAGGCCCAAAAAAGAAAGTAACAGAGTGCCATTAGCTGTCACCTACAGCCCCCAACTAAAACCTCTCCAGCGCATCATCAAGGATCTACAACCTATCCTGAAGGATGATCCCTCACTCTCACAGACCTTGGGAGACAGGCCAGTCCTCGCCTACAGATAGCCCCCCAACCTGAAACAAAATACTCACCAGCAACTACACACCACACAACAAAAACACCAGCCCAGGAACCAAACCCTGCTACAAACCCCAGTGCCAACTCTGTCCACATATCTATTCAAGGGAAACCAGCATTGGACCTAACCACATCAGCCACACCATCTGGGGCTCATTCACCTGCACATCTACCAATGTGATATATGCCATCACGTGCCAGCAATGCCCCTCTGCTATGTACATTGGCCAAACCAGACACTCTCTATGTGCAAAAGAATAAATGGACACAAATCTGACATCAGGAATCATAACATTCAAAAACCACTAGGAGAACACTTCAATCTCTCTGGTCAATAACAGACCTAAAAGCGGCAATTCATCAACCAAAAACTTCAAAAACAGACTCCAACGTGAAACTGCAGAACTGGAATTAATTTGCAAACTGGATACCATCAGATTAGGCCTGAATAAAAATGGGAGTGATTGGGTCATTACAAAACCTAAACGTAATTTCCCCATTACTAATTTCTCCCTACTGTTACTCACACCTTCTTATCAACTGTCTGTAATGGGCCACTATCTTACCACTTCAAAAGTTATTTTTCCTCCCTTGGTATCCTGCTGTTAATTGATTTATCTCGTTAGACTGACCTCACACATTTCATGTATTTATACCTCCTCCTGTATTTTTCACTTCATACATCTGATGAAGTGGGCTCTAGCCCACGAAAGCTTATGCCCACATACATTTGTTAAGTCTCTAAGGTGTTTTTGATACCACTCTGAAACTTCTGACCAGAGTATTTTCAGAATGAGTGGTTCCTTGCCTTCACTGTGTTACTCTGAGCTAAAGATAGGGAGCCTAAACAGATACTAATTATAGAGTAATTGCCAACAGTTATCACAAAGTACTTCCTATGCATGCATATTTACTCTTAGGATAAAAGCATTACAGAGAAAATATATTAAAAACAATAAAAGAAGGTACACACCTGCTAATAAGCTTACCAGAATTCCCTGCAACTGTCTCCAACATGGGTTCTTCGACCCCATGCCCCTCAAAGGGATCTTTTCTATGGTCACAAGTCCATAACACCCTCAGATCAGAACTACAATACTCATGAAAAATTTAGCCCATCATTTACAAAGTTCAGGGATCCTTTATTTGGAGTTTTCAGGAGCATGTAAACAGTAGGCAATGAGTTGTTCTCAATGTGCAGCTTCAAAATTTGGAGGTGGGTCATTTGCATTGACTTCAACCCAAATATTTCTTAGGAAATCCACTTAACAACTATCTTTCCAAAATCCTTTGACGTTCGTAATCCTTCCCAGAGATTGGATTAGTCAATCTCCAAGAGAAGTTACATACACTTTCACAATAAAATACACACAATTGTGTTTTTAATACAATGGACCCCAAAAGTATTAAACTTAATTAAATAATGTTTATCTTAATTCCCTAATGTTTGTCCAGGACACTGCAGAATATTGTCATATCTGTTACATGTGCATCAAAGTTGTATCTGCCTTGTGTAAACCCTGCTGCTGTAGTGCTGCTGTGTTGAACTGCTAGGACTATGTTAATGCGAACTAGGTACCTTTAAATTTGCTCTATCAGGGTCTACATGGGGCAGTTACAACACACTTTAGTGCATGCTGCAATTCACACTCCCATAGTCATGGCAGTGGGGCCGTGTAGATAAGCCCTAAGTAGGGCATGCTAAGTTCATACAGAAGAGAAAAGAACAATAGGAGGCTACTGGAAGTTAGAGGTTGACAAGAAGGACAGTAGAACTGATTAAATGGACTGGATGCTAAGCACACCCATCACGTGACATGGGAAACCATTGGCCAGAAGCAGATGAGCTTACAGCAATAAATGGCACTGAAAGGTGGGGTAGGGTGGGCTGCACTGTGCACACACACCTTTCAAAGCTATGAAAAAGTTAAACAAGTTTTTTTGCTGCCTTAAAATGGCCATATTGAGAGGGGGAGGGCTTCCAGTGACTGTGAGAGGAAATCTCCCAACTAATTTCTTCTGAGGAGAACAGAACATCAGCTCCCAGACTGTGGTCATAGCGAATTACCTCTGTGGTGACCACCAGATTGGGGGATGTATGAGAAAATAAATGAAACATTTAAGTAAGTTCTTGGCAATAAAGGATAAGAACTACATACAAACACCCTGGGAGTGTGTTATTTGGCTAGTGGTGCACATCCCAATGTGTTTTACTGATGTGTAGATAGATGAAACAATGATTTTTAATACATGTACTAATTACCACCAGAACTTTTTGTTATTAACTTTCAAAGTAAATAATTAGGACTGTCATATATTGACAAATAAAATTACCCTGATATTTCTTCCCTGAATCTCACAGGTCACAGTCCATGTTACTTCCAACAGAGAGGTATCTGACAGAAAGATGGTACCTTTCAGCAGCCACTGTCACCTTGACTGTTGTCACAGCTTTCCTCCAAGACATGTGAAAGGCCTAACATCAGCTATCTCTACAGGGGAGAACCTCTGCTTGCTGACAGTAAAATCTGTATCACAATCAAAAGGAATGGGCAAACCAGTTCAGGTACAGTTAAGCAACAACCTGAATATTTGTCCATCACTTTTGAAAGGTTGGAAGAAGCTGAGTTTAAAAAAAATAAAATTTTAATTTTCATACTAGTGAATATTACCTGGGGAATTATTATGATTTTTTTTTTGGTGGGGGGAGGAATGCTAGAATTCCAGCTGATTTTTTTTTTTCATATTATGTTTACCTGGCCAGAAGAAGAAATTTTGTATAGCCAAGAGCGCTGGATACTTCCAATAGGTGCTTATCTGGATAGTTAAAATAAGATGCCAAAAATGGGTACTGAATAAAATCACTAAATAATTTTGAGGATTCGCCCATTAACCAATCCTTCTAAACAAACTGCAATTCAACCTCATTTCACCCTTTTCCCAGGAATTTAGTCTTGCATTACTGTTTAAATATAATGAAATGAGACTTTTAAAATGTTTTTATTGTGATGGCTTAGTGGAAGAGAATTGCAGTTGAAGTTTGTTTAAATACCCAGAAAATAATAATGAATTACTCTGTATGAAGAACTCAAGTTGTTTTTCCTCCAGTTAAACAAGCGTTGGCTAAAACACTTCCTTTTAATGAAAGAAAATGACAACTGGCAACCTTAAAAAAAATAAGATTTTAAAATAAAACAAATCAGAGCAGGGCAAGCTCTCAATTTTGCACAACAGAGGACAGGCTTCACTGAAAATTGCTTTCTAATGATACCACTCTGGTGGATTCATCCAGATGTATTAGTGGTTGTGATGTTTGTATTCCCCACGCTGGAGAACAAGGGGCTAAGGAGGAGCTCGGGTTCAGGCAGAGCTGCTCTGCCACACCTGCAGAGACTGCACAAGCTGGAGGTGGGGTTCAAAAAGAGAAGCAGAGCCACTCGGAGAAGGCAGGGGGTGAAAGGAAGCAGATCTCTCCTCTGAGCTCTGGGGAAGTACGGCCTGGAGTTCTCATTGCCTGAGGCCTGGAACTCTCATTGCCTGAGACGTGGCAACACAAACCTGATATAGCTTGCAGAGGAGAGACTAGTGAGACTGATTGTGAAGGTCAGAAACTTTCTTTGTGGTTCTGTAATTTGCTGTGGGAGAAAAAGTTATTCTGCAGGTCTGGAGGGTCTGAGCCCCTGTTAAGCTGGGACCTAGGGCTCTGAGCCCAATTGCTTTCCTGTGTGCCCAGGGCCCCAGCTTGATTAGGGTTCTGGAAGTCCTCTGGATGTTCCCAGTGGCAGAGGAGCAGCACTGCAGGCAGCCAGCACAGTTGGCCGGAAGCGCCATTACTGCCTAGCTGAGCATGTTCCCCGTTCCTGCCTCTCTCGTGGTAGCAGCAGTTCCAGCTTCATCTCCTCCCCACTGCTGTGCAGAGCTTGCCTAGAGCAGGGAGCAATGCTGACAGGTGGGAGGCAGCCCCCAGCTGGGCCGAGCCAGGAGCCCTGCCACTCCCCTTTCCTGCAAGGCAGCTGCTTGCCGCCCGCTCTGCTCTCTGGCCCTTGCTCCCAGCTTTCCCCTGCCCCTCTTGGGGATGCATGTACAGAAGCCCTTGGGCTGTCAGGGCAGTAAATGTGAATCAGACCCAGTTTTGGGGCTTGTTCATACTTGCCACCCTGACAGTACACACAGCCTGGGTATCCCTGCACATACACCCCCAGTGAGGGTGGAGGGAGCCAGAGAGCATAGTGTGGACCAAGCAGCTGCCCTGTAGGGAGGGGGAGCAGAAAGGGTGTTGGGGATCATCCCTCCCCTGGCTGTGCTGAGCTGGGAGCTCTGCCACTTCTCCTTCCTGCAGGGCAGCCACTTAGTCCATGCTCTGCAGGAGCTGGCCCTAAAACTTCCCTGCAGCCACGCAGGGATTTTTTATCCTTGCCTTCTGGGGTATGGCAGAGGCAGAGAGCTGGGGTGCACTGTACCTCAAGCCCTGGGGATGCACTTCACCTCTCTTCAGCCAGCAGCACCCAGGCTGGGGTGTGTATGAAATCTACATTTTTTGCCAAACTTCAAAACAAACAGAAAAAAATAAATAATCAAGCAAATGAAACCACCTTCATCCAACACTCCATTTTCAGAATGAAGAACTGCAAAGTTTCATTGTAATAGTCTGACATCCCTAGAGACTGATGTCCCCATTATCCTCAGAACAGGTGCACATGGGCATCTTCCTGCCATGGGACTCAGCCTAGAGGTGGAGAGCCCAATTCCCAGTAGATAGTAGTTCAGTATAAAGCCTGCTCAAACTGCACTCATTCTACTGAGACAGCCACCAAAGGAGCTAGATATGCAGTTTATGTGCTCATGTGCTACTTATGGGCACTGTCACAGTTAGGACACAGGGTGGGCAGTAAAGTTTTCCCACAGTGCAACACCTTTGTAGGGCTTGACACTGGGTGGGGCAGTGCTCTGAGATGGGGTTACTTTGACTCAGATCTATGACTGCACTGCAGTGTAGATGCCAGAGCCCTAGTTTCGAGCATAGGTCAGACAATCAATCCTTAACCATTTAACAGGGTTAAAATGCAGTGTGGATGCTCAAGCACAGAGTTCCCTGACGTGGGTCAGCTGACTCGAGTCCCACTAACCTTAGGTTTACATTATTGTTAGACAAACCCTGAATGTGCAATGGCCTAGACCCGAAGTCCACAAACTAAGGCGCAAGCCCTGAAGACCTTGTGGCTGCTGAAATGCTTCTCCGTGATTGGTTTTCTTTTGGTATATATACCCTGAAAGGAGTGGACAGGGATGTGTGACCCAGTCAGTTAGGGGATGGGGGCTGAGCCACAAAAAGAAGAGAAAGACCCCAGAAGACAGGATATACTGCAAAGGGGAGTTCGTCAAGGAGGGAGACAACTTGCTGCACCCTCGCCTGACCACTAGGCAACACCGATAGTGAGTTTTCCCTTGAGAAAAATCTGTATCCATTCCTTGCCCATTATGTGGAGCTTTCACCATAGTGAAGGATGTCTTAGAGTGATCAAACCAAGGGGAAAATGTGGGACTTCTTGGCATCCCAAGGGGGTGGAGTCAGAAAAACCATTTTTCCCTTCAAGACAAAAAATGTGATTCAAGCCTTATAATTTTTCTTCTTGCCTTGTTTGTTTAAAATTATCCTTCTAAAGTACAGAGTGGGCTGACAAGACAGAGAGAGGCTTAAATGGGATTTCAGTGTTGGATAAGCTTTGTGCTGGGCCTCTGCACAGGGTTGAATTTTACACACTGAGCATCAGAACCCTGAAACTAGAGCCGAGTATGAAAAAGAATGCGTATTGCACCAGAAACAAAGCTCCCTTTTTATTTTAGAAAGATTTATGGATCTTAGAGAAGGTGAAAAAATAAATCACAAGTGCAGCATGGTCATTAGACTAGAGAGAAAGAGAAAGAGGGGGAAAGAAAATAATCACTTTGTAAAACAACTGAACGTTTTGGCAAGAGGTTAATGGAAACCAGTCAAATGGCTTCCAAGTTGCCACATTGCTGGCAAATTGATGTGTTTTATGGGAGTGCTCGATAAATGAGATCTGTCTCTAGAAATGCAAATAGTTAGCTAATAGATATATTGCCAATAGATGGTGCTCCAGAATATATTAGCATCTTTTCTGGATTTTGAACAGGGCCAACAGAATGGGAAGGTGGTGTGCTCTGGAATTGGCTTCTTGTGTGTATCTCTTTATATGGTGCTTTTATCAATGTGCAGTTTATAACTTTTCAAAATTGTACAGTGCTGATGAGCAGTCTGAGGGAAGGTTATCCCTAAGGGCTTGTCTATACTTACCGCGCTGGTTCGGCGGCAGGCAATCGAACTTCTGGGTTCGATTTATCGCGTCTTGTCTGGACGCGATAAATCGAACTCAGAAGTGCTCCCCGTCGACTCCGGTAATCCTGCTCGCCGCGAGGAGTACGCGGAGTCGACGGGGGAGCCTGCCTGCCGGGTGTGGACCGCGGTAAGTTCGAAGTAAGGTACGTCGACTTCAGCTACGTTATTCACGTAGCTGAAGTTGCGTACCTTACTTCGATTTGGGGGTTTAGTGTAGACCAAGCCTAAGAGTTTCATTCTTATGAAAGGGCTTTAATCTGATGAATTTTCAGTTAATCAGTAATAACCTACAATATATATAAGCTTACATATTTATTTAACCTACAGTTTATAGAAATAGTATAAGAAATTGAAGGATATTTAAGTACTGACCTAATATTCAGTGCAGGTTCAACGTTTTTCAGTCCCAGATGGATGCAGAATAAAAGGTAATACACACACACACACACACACACACAAACAAACAAACATTCCTGTTTCATGTATTGCAGGCAGTGGACAAAGTGGCAGTCTATAAGTGTAAGGATTACTTCAGGCTAGAGAAGCAGCCAATGCTTCCCAAGGGTAGGTAGGAAGAGGACCGTACATTCATACCAGCCAATGGGTCCTAGCAGAAGTAGTGGGAGGGTGCATTACAACCTCTCTAACGGTTGTGTAGTGCCTGTTTTCCCCAGGATTCTGGTAGATGTTGGGCCTGACCCTAAGTCAATGAAAATCTCTTTCATTTCCTGATGTACTTAAGAATGGCCATATTGGGTGAGAGCAGTGATCTGTCTAGCCCAGTATACTATCCTCTGACAGTGGCCGGTGCCAGAAGCTTCAGAGGGAATGAACGGAACAGGACAATTATTGAGTGATCCATCCAATCATGCAGTTGCAGCTTCTGGCAATCAGAGGCTTAGGGACACCCAGGGTTCCATCCTCTAATCATTTTTGTTTTCCTTCTTTGTACTTTTTCCAGTTCTAATACATTTTTTGAGATGGTTCGACTAAAACTGCACACAGTGTTCAAGGTATGGGCATACCATGGATTTATATAGCGGCATTATGATATTTTCTATCTTATTATTTATACATTTCCTATTCATTCCTAACATTTGTTAGCTTTTTTGATTGCCAGTGAACACTGACCAGATGTTTTTAGAGATTTACCCATGATGACTCCAAGATCTCCTGAGTGGTAACAGTTAATATAGATCCTATCATTTTGTATATATAGTTGGGATTTGTTTTCCAATATGCATTATTTTGCATGTATCAACATTGAATTTCATCTGCCATTTTGTAGTCCAGTCACCCAGTTTTGTGAGAGCCCTTTGTAATTCTTTTCAGTCAGATTTGGAGCTAACTATATTGAGTAATTTTGTGTTGTCTGCAAACTTGTTCATCTCACTGTTGACCCCTTTTTCCAGATTGTCTGAGTAGGTTGAATATCACTGGTCCCAATACAGATCCTTGGGGGACCCTGCTATTTACCTCTCTCCATTCTGAAAAGGAACCATTTATTCCTACTCTTTGTTTTCTGTCTTTTAGCCAGTCACTGATCCATGAGAGGATCTTTCCTCTTATCCCATAACTGCTTACTTTGCTTAAGAGCCTTTGATGTGGGACCTTGTCAAAGGTTTTCTGAAAGTTCAAGCACATTATATCCACTGGATCACCCTTGCCTGTATGTTTGTTGACCGCCTAAAAGAATTCTAATAGATTGACGAAGTATGATTTCCCTTCACAAAAGCTGTGTTGCCTCTTCGCCAACATTTTATATTTATCAATGTGTCTGATAATTCCATTCTTTACTATAGTTTCAACCAATTTGTCTAGTACTGAAGTTTGGCTTATTGGTCTGTAATGGCCAGGATTGTCTCTAGAGCTTTTTTCAAAAAATTGCTGTTACATTAACTATCATCCAGTCATCTTATATAGAGGCTGATTTCAGTGATAAGTTATATACCATAGTTAGTTGTTCTGCAATTTCAAATCTTGGATGAATACCATCTGGTTCTGGTCATTTATTACTGTTTAAGTTATCAATTTGTTCCAAAACCTCCTTTACTGACACCTCAATGTGGGACAATTCCTCAGATTTGTCACCTAAAAAGAATGGCTCCAATGTGAGCATCTCCCTCATATACTTTGCAGTGCAGATTGATACAAAGAATTCACTGAGTTTCTCCTCAACTGCTTTGTCTTTATTGAGTATTCCTTTTGCACCTTGATCATTCAGTGGCCCCACTGGTTGTTTGGCAGTCTTCCTACTTCTGATATATTTAAAAAAATGTTTGCTCTAAGTTTTTATGTCTTTTGCTAGTTGTTCTTGACATTCTTTTTTGGCCTGCCTAATTATACTTATAAACTTAACTTGCCAGAGTTTATGTTCCTTTCTATTTTCCTCAGTAGGATTTGACTTCCAATTTTGAAGGATGCCTTTTTTGCCTCTAACCACTCTTTTAGTTTGTTTAGCGATTGTGTTTTGGATTATGGCCATTGTGCTTATCTGAGATACACCATCCCAGTGCAATCTCTCAGCCCTTGTGTTGAATACAAATATTTCTCTTTTTGCCTTTCTGTTGGCAATGATATCAACACAGCCAAATCCTACCTCCCCCATTAAAACTATTATAAGCAACAAGTATTAAAATTAATCCAGAGACCATAAACTGGTCAATTATCTTTAGCCAAAAGGTGTGCATACAATATGCAATATCAATGGATGAATAACACAACAATCCCATTTCCTTATATATAGGATAATTGCTTTAAGTAGCCACCACATGCTGTAACTTCCCTTATGACAAATAAGACCCCTTCCCTTGGTAATCTTGACAATCAATGTCATTATCTGTTTTTTTTAATATTGCTCTTTAATGATGGATTTTGTGCATTCACGTACTATTCATGTTTTTCCTCCTCCATCTTTGACTCTGCATTACCATATTGTGGAATCCTTTTTGAATGGGGATAGGAGTTTAATGAATCGCAACAAAACTTTTGGGAAAAGTGTAGACTTAGTAAATGTGTGAAAATGTTGTGGAAATGGTGCATAACCTTCTTAATGAAAAGAATCTGAACATTATAGTGTAGTCATGCCTTTCCAAAGGTGAATCTTTCTTTTTTCTAAATGGTGCACTCAATAGTCTTATTATGGAGTGCATTGTGTCAGAAAGAGAGCATACTCAAACTCCATCACTCTTTCCATTCATTGCACAGGCTAAAACCCAGGGGAATGGGCTCAGGATGAGGGAATCTCCTGAAGAATCCCCTTTCAGAGGCGATCCCCTTCCACATTTTTCTGCCAGGGTTGACCCCACCCCTCCATGGAATATGTCACAGATCCCATTCAGGACCCCTGTATATCCTAAGAGAGGCACCAGAGATTAGAGTAATTCTGTTCTACCACAAAAGTTCTGGCTCCTGGTTGTTCCACTGCTTCCTGGTAGAATTGAGCCCTGCTGCCATGAACTCCCTCTGGCTGCAGCTGCACCTGCAACCAGGTCCCTCCTTAAATAAGGATCCCTGCTGAGCTGTTTACTAACTTGGACCAATTGTAGTTTTATTTGCTTCACAAAGGTTACCACAATGAGTGAACTGAAACTGGATTTATTTGATTTTACAAGAATTAGTATAGTATAGTAATTATGGTAGTTTGTGTGTGAATAATCCCAGTCACACTTGAAAGCTGGGATTTAATTTTGTTTTTACCCAGAAGGTACATCTTTAAGTTGCTGCATTCTTCATACCTAGTTCAAACTGAAAAGATTACTATTTGAAAGCAAAGAAAATAAAGGTTGAAGTAAGCCTGTTTCCAATAGGGGAAACAGGCTAAGTGGTATTATTTCAAAGGAAAGAGTTAACTCTCTCACACTCTTTCTGCCGTAAGCTACCTCCTACACTTGGAGCTAGGAGGTTGATTCCCACCTTGTGTAGACATCTTCACATTAGCTTTCATTGAACTAGCGTGCTAAAAATAGTAGCATAGCTGGGGTAGCATGGGCAGCAAGTGGTGGCACAGGCTACCTGTGAGAAGCACACACCCATGAGGTTCAGGTGGGCTTTTACTCAGCATGACTAGCTCATGCCACTGCTTACAGCTGCCTGTACTACACTTGCTACAGTACTATCTTATCACCCTAGCTCAGTAAGAGCTATCGTGAGTATGTCTACACCATCTGGGAATCACACTCTTATATCAAATAGGGAGTTGGGGGGATGGGAGGAACCCGGGCTCGCCGTCCACTCCGGGTTCCAGCCCAGGGCTCTGTGGATTGCAGCTGTCTTTAGTGTCTCCTGTAATGACTGTGTGACAGCTATAACTCCCTGGGCTACTTTCCCATGGCCTCCTCCCAACACCTTCTTTGTCCTCGCCACCGGACCTCCTGATGCCTGATAACGCTTGTACTTCTCAGTCCTCCAGCAGTACGCCTACTACTCTCAGCTTCTTGCGCGTCTCTTGCTCCCAGCTCCTCGCACGCCCCTCACTGACTGCAGTGAGGTCCTTTTTCAACCAGGTGCCCTGATTAGCCTGCCTGTCTTAATGGATTCTAGCAAGTTCCTGATTGTTCTGGAACCGCCCCATTACCTTACCCAGGGAAAAGAGATCTGCTTAATCTGAGGCTAATATATCTGCCTTCTATCACGCTTCTGTAGCCATCTGGCTTGACCCTGTCACATATCCCCTGCCCTCTGCTCAACGCCATGGGGTTGGGCAATTTGGGATGTCAGGTGGTGTACCCGTGACAAGCCATCTGCATTGCCATGGTGGCTTCCAGACCGGTATTGTACGGTGAATTGAAAAGGTTGTAGGGACAGGAACCATCTGGTCACCCTTGCATTCTTCTCTTTATTTCACTGCATCCACTGGAGGGGTGCATGGTCAGTCACGATGATAAACCATCGTCCCAGCAGGTAATAACATAGTGTTTCCATGGCCCATTTCACAGCAAGGCACTTTCTTTCAACCACTGCATACTTCTGGTCTCTTGGGAGGAGTTTCCTGCTGAGGTAGAGGATCAGGTGTTCTTCGTCTCCGACCATCTGTGATAGGACAGTTCCCAATCCTACTTCAGATGCATCTGTTTGTAAAATGAACTTTTGTTGAAGTCCAGGGCTATAAGCATGGACTTACTGCAGAGGGCTGTCCGTAGATCCGTGAATGCTTTCTCTGCGGCATCTGTCCACTTCACCATGTCTGGACCCCAGGCTTTTATCAGGTCCGTCAGGGAACTTGCTCTGGTGGCGAAATGGGGAATAAAAAATCGCCGGTAGTACCCCACCATACCTGGACTTGCTTTTTCTGATTTGTCCGGAGCCAATTTTGGATAGCCTCCAGTTTGCTTAGTTGGGGTTTGACCATGTCCCTTCCTACAATGTGGCCAAGGTATTTAGCCTTGGCTTGCCCTATAGTGCACTTGGCTGGGTTAGCTGTAAGGCTGGCCCATCTTAGCATGTCCAGTACCACTTCCATCTCTTCCAAGTGGGTCTCCCAGTCGGGGGTGTGAATAATCACATCATCCAGGTACGCAGCTGCATAACTGGTATGGGGCCACAGGAGCTTGTCCATAAGACACTGGAAGGTGGCAGGTGCCCCATGCAGTCGAAAAGGAAGAACAGTATATTGAAACAGACCCTCTGGGGTAGAGAATGCTGTCTTTTCTTTCGCATCTTTGGCAAGGGGAATCTGCCAGTATCCCAAGGGTATTCAAAAATTGGTCATTGCCCAGGCGGTCAACTAACTCATCAATACGGGGCATGGGGTATGCATCAAATTTGGATATTTTTCAGCCGGCAAAAGTCATTACAAAACCTAGTGGTGCCATTGGGTTTGGGCACCAACACAATCGGGCTCGACCATTGACTGTGGGACTCTTTGATGACTCCCAGCTCCAACATCCTTTTTACCTCTGTCTTGATCTCCTCCCTTTTTGCTGCTGGGACCCGGTAGGGCCTTAAAGTTACCTTTGCCCCAGGGTCTGTGATAATGTGGTGATATGCTTCGGTCGTCCGACCTGGTTTGGTTGAAAACACATCCTGGTATCGGTTGATCATCTCAGTTACCGCCTTCTTCTGGTTCGGTGTCAGATCAGTGGATATCCTGATCTGCTCCTGCAGGTTATTTCCCTGGATCAGGGTCTCTTGGGCCACTACACCTGCCTCTCGCTGGTGCCAAGGCTTTAAGAGGTTAATGTGATAAATCTGTTCTTGTTTCTTGTGTCCTGGTTGCCACACCTTGTATGTTACTTCCCCCACAGGTTCAACCACCTCATAGGGCCCCTGCCATTGGGCCAAAAGCTTGCTTTCTGTTGTGGGTACCAACACCATCACTCAAGCCCCTGGTTGGAATTGTCGGAGTTTTGCCTGGAAATTGTAATGGGTTAGCTGGGCCTCCTGCGCCTTTTCCAAATGTTCCTGTACAATAGGAGAGTAGCGAGGCGCCTCCTGCTGCTCTTTCAGGAAATTAGCTTTTCCAGCCTCCGGAGCACCCTCTGCAGGCCAATGCCCCACTTGCCACTGGCCCCCGTGTCCCTCCTGGACCCCAATGGCCCTTTGCCTAGAGGTTCTGCCCCCTGGCAGTACCCCCCACAACTCTGGGTCTCCCCTCCTGGGGGGACCCCCAACCCACTGTTCCCCACCTCACCTCAATCTATAGCTACTGCTAGTTTCGATCTAGTCCCTGTTCCCTGAAGCAGACTGCACTTTAAATGCCACTCATCACCAGCAAGTGGGGTTTGGACCTGCTGCCTCTGCCTACCCTTGGGCTGCCCCTTTGCAACCCCAGTACCCTTTCTGCCTTTAACAAGGCCTGCAGCATGGGGGGTTTCCAGGCTGGAGCTCCCCCAGCTCCTCTAGCCTTCCCCCAGCCCTGCTCCACTTTAGGTACTCTTTCTCAGCTCCCAGGCAGACAGGCCCTTCTCCCTCAAGAGCTACAGGAAGAGTCCTCTCAGCTCCTGGCTTCACTGGCTTTTATAGGGCCAGCTGCAGTCTGATTGGGGTATGACCCAGCTGTGGCTGCTTCCCCAATCAGCAAGCCTTTAGCTCTCAGCCCCAGCCCTCTCCCAAGGCTGGCTTCAAGCCCTTTCAGGGCAGGAGCGGGTGACCATCCCACTACAAGGGGTGACCCGGGCAATCCGGTCTCGCATCTGCAATACATGTTCAATTATACTTCTCCCCTCATTGGATTCCTCTTCCCAGATCCCTTTGGTAATATCTAATATGCCACGGGGGTGGCGCCCATATACTAATTCAAAGCGGGAAAGCCCAGTTGAGGCCCGAGGTACTTCTCGGATGGCGAACATAAGGTAAGGTAATAGGGTGTCCCAATCTTTCCAGTCCTGACTTACCACCTTCCTTATCAGAGCCTTGAGGGTTTGGTTAAACCTTTCTACCAGCCCATTGGTCTGCTGATCATAGACTGAAGTTCTCAGGGTATGTATATGGAGTAGGGTACAGAGATCCTTCATTAGCTTCCACATAAATGGGGTTCCTTGGTCTGTTAATATCTCCTTTGGTAGCCCCACTCGGGCAAAGATCTCCACCAGCTCTTTGAAATAAATGTGTATATAGTACAGTTGAGATGCAGCAACCTTAAAAGTTCCAGAAAGAGATGTCCAAATATACAACACTGTACAATAGGAGTAGGGCGGGAACATTCTGTGCCAAACCCAGGTGAGATGGGATCTGTAGTAATAAAATAATCATCTGCATCACCTATATAGTGTTTTGCATTTACAAAATATTACATAATCATGAACTATTTCCTGTCAATCCAAAGGAGACAAGACTTTGGGTTTAAAGATATCATTCTCTTTTCTGGAGTTGGAATGGCTGGAGTCTGTTCTCATGTAATGCTTACAAAGTAAATGTGCTGTTATAATAGGCAGTATTTTACCCACAGAGGGGGAAAACAAACAAATGAACAAATAAAACAGGTGTATAAGGCTGATATGGATGTTTTGGAAAAGACCATGAAGATGCAATTACAATATAAAACAGATTCTGTAGCTGGTTTGCAAAGGACTACAGCAGACTGTTAATGGAACACTGCATAAGTGAGGAAAGTGACAGTGAAGACAGGAGATTGTTAGCGAGCTTTCTGCCAGCTAGTGCAGAACAGTAAAGAAACAGAAGAAGAGGCACAGAAAAATAGATTCAGTCTCTGCATTAGGCAGAAATCAAGCCAAAAATGAGTGAGGATATACAGTAGCAAGGCTGTAGGAAGAGTGTGTGGGGTGACTATATTAAATTAGCAACAGATGGTAAATCATTCCAAGAATAAACCAGATGGAGAAGTTGCAACTGGGTCATCTTGGCCACCAGCCAGATGGAGAACCAGCTAGCGTGGCAGCCAGGAGTGGAGGAAACCAGGCTAGAAGCAAGACAGCAAGGTCCCAATCAGATTAAGAGCTAGCTAGCCCAGCAGCAAGGTCACTCCTGTCTTGGGAGACAGCCAACTAACCAACAGCCAGCTGGAGAACCAGCTAATGCATCAGCTCAGCCTACTCAGTTCCACAGTCAGTCAGTCTACTTTGCAAACAACAAGGTCAAGGGATTTCAAATAGTGGAGAAGCCTGAAATGAAAAGATGACTATTATTATTATTAAGCAGGTCTACTCCAAGATGTCTGAAAGGGCATAGGGATCCAGTTAGCTGAATACAGTATGATGCTAGAGAGGAATTATAGTGTGTTGGTTAGAGCAAGAAATTGGATATCAGGAGTCCTGGGCTCTATTGCTTATTCTTCCAATGATTTACTGTTTGGCCCTTTTCAGGTTACTTCTCTGCCTTAGGACTCCTGAACTGTAAAAGAAGGGCAATTATATTTACTCATTCTGTAAAGTACTTTGAGAATCTCAGATAAAATTCTTTGTGGGCTCAATCCAAAGCCTGAAGTCAGTGGAAGTCAGCCCTGCATAACTGCAAAGTTTTATTGTTGTTGAGATATTTTTTGCTATTCTAATAAAGAGAGTCTGGACTTCACTAGAAAGAATAGATTAGCATAAGAATTTATATCCATTTTTCCTTAAAGACAAAAGGGTCTGATTCTGCTCTCACTTGTTGTATATCAAGGTAATGCAGTGGAGTTACTGTTGTTGTTTTACACCAGTGCAACAGAGCAGAATAAGGCTGAAAAAATAGCTCTAAAAATAGAAAACTTCACATTTTCTTCCTAGAGGAACAGTGTTCTCTCTTTCTATTTAATAGCTTATAAAATATTCACACTTAAAGATAAAAACTTTTCCTTACACACATGCGCGCACACACACACACACATTGGGATCCACTTAACTTCGACAGGAATTTCTGCTCATATCCAAAGGCAGAATTTGCACTCAGTGGCTCACATTGATGCAATTTTGTACACACATTGGATCTGGTTTTTTTGCTTTAAATTGTTACTATCACTGATTTGCAGCGGGTTTCTTATGAGGGAGGTAGTGGTTTATAGATTTAAAGCCTCAATTACATTGCCTATCACAGAGAACAAAATGGAATGGCAGGTGCCAGTCTAAACTCTGCCTTACAAATATACCTTAAGCCT